>NC_053026.1:438344956-438345047 GCF_003073215.2 Triticum urartu | reverse complement strand
GGGTGGTTCTACATCACCGAGCCTCGCGACACCAAATGGGCGGCGGCCCCCGAGTTTCAATCCGGAATCCCCACACGGCTCACTTCCTGGT